>NC_056737.1:1158630607-1158638107 GCF_019279795.1 Protopterus annectens
TCTGTCTGTATCGCAATCGTTCCTGTAGGAAGAGAGCTCTGGAATGCTTGCAACACCAGAAGTACCACTCTCATCTCCAGTACATTTATGTGCAAGTGGTATTCGTGTTCCTGCCAAGTCCCTTGGACAGTCTGTCCCAGATAAAGCACTCCACCCTATCTGGGAAGCGTCCATGGTCAATGTAGCAACTGGATGGGGGAGAACAAATGGTCTGCCTATTGTTACCTGTGTGGACTCAAGCCACCATCGTAGGTCCTTCTTGCAGGTGTCTGTAATAAGGATCTTGTGTGACATGGGTAACTCCTGCATGGACCACTGAACAAAGAGTAGCCACTGTAGTACCCTCATGTGTAGACGTGCCAGTGGAACTAAAGTTATAGCAGCTGCCATTGAACCCAGAACCTTGAGAACAAACTTTGCCTGCACTTTCCTCCTCCTGAGCAAGATTGATATCTGATGACATAGTGTTTGTACCCAGTTTTTCTACCAAGTCTTTTGTGTTTAAGTCTGCCCCCATGAAGGTAATATGCTGTGAAGGCAACAAGGCAGATTTTTTTAAATTAATGGTAATACCTAGCTCTGAGCAGAGATGAATGGTGGTGTCCCTTACCTTGGTCAGTAGATGCTCTGTGGTGGTGGTCAGGAGCCAGTTGTCTAAGTACGGAAAAACTTGGATCCTAGATGCCTCAGGTGAGCCGTGACTACTGCTGTGCATTTGGTAAACACTCTGGGGGCTGTAGTGAAACCAAAGGGCAGAGCTCTGAATTGGTAATGACTGGCTCCCAGCTGGAAGCGTAGATATTTCCTGGATCGCCTGTCCATCTTTATATGGTAGTACACATCCTGAAGATCTACTGAGCACATCCAATTGTCTCGTCCCAGAAAAGGGAATATAGACTGCAGTGTCACCATCTGGAACTTTGCTTTTTTTTTTTTTACAGACTTGTTTAGATTGCTGAGATCCAAGATTGGTCTGCAGTCCCCTGTCTTCTTTGGAACTAAAAAGAACCTTGAGTAAGTCCTGGATTCGATTTGGTCTATGGGGATTTCTTAGATTACCCTTTTTTTCTAGCAACTTTTCAATTTCTAGGGTTGCTTGAGCCCTTTCACTGGGTGGGATGTCTGGGGTTGATCTTGATGGAGGGGGTGGAGAAGAGAAGGGTATGTTTTATCCCCTGGATATAATCAACTGTACCCAGTTGTCTTGAGTGATGTTGAGCCAGGCCTTTAGGTACAGTGATAATCTGCCCCCGACTGCCTCCAGAGGTGGGCAGGTGGGCTTCATTTCAGGAGTGTTGGACGGGCCTGCCAGAGAACGTATCTCTGTCATCCTGGTTCTGTAGACCCCCTCTGCCACGAGCGTGGCCTCTTCCATTATTATTTCCCCCTCTGCAACTGGGGGAAAATTCACCACGTGCATCCGGCGAAGCTCTTTGGGATTTCTGGAACCACATTTTCCACCCTTGTGGCCTTTGGGATAAGGCCTGGTAGGGACGGAAAAAAGTACTCCCACAGTAGACAGAGTTTTGCCTGCTTGTTTGCACCTGGTAAGACTCTTTTTATCCTTTGACCCGAACAAAGATGAGCCGTCAAAAGGGGCATTTATAAAGGAAGACTTAAAGGGTTCAGCAAACTTACAAAGGCACATCCAGGAATGCCTTCTGAGAACTATTCCTGTGCCTGCTGCCCTACTCGCTCCATTGGCTGTGCAAGAGATGAGGTGCATGGAGGAGTTTACTACAGAATTTAGAGTCGCAAGCTGAGAGTTTACCTTGTCTGGCACCCCTGCAGCTGTAGCACCCTGGAGAGCATCTCCTAGCTTTTTCAGGAGATCCCTCTGAAGATGGGTAAAATGGAATAAATAGTTCAGCGACCTAAGAGTAAAGGCCACTGAAGAGAACATACCCTTCCCATAACTGTCCATCGTTCAAGACTCCTTATTCGGCAGATGGACAGATGAAGAAGTTTCAGATAATTTCTTCTTGGTGGCCACCACCATAGCATCTACTGGGACACCTTTGGTTAAGAATTGCTTATCGTCCGGGGCAGTAATAAACTTATTGGGCCTCCTCAGAACAGGTTCCATGGATTCTGGAAAGCTCCACGCCTTTTGAATGACTATGCCAAGGAGTTGGTCGAAAGGTGGAGACACCCAAGAGGTGGAGGGTCGAGATCTAAATCCCTCCAGGTATACAGACTTATCTTCAGAAGGAGAGAGGGTCTTCCAGTCACCTCTCTGCTTCAGGATCTCTAAGATGTCTGAAAAGGAGACATCCTCAGAGGGTAACTGTGGGGACCCTTCTGAATCCTCTAAGTCCATATCTGATGTGAGAGACTCAGAGGAGTCTAAATGTTTCCTCTTACAAGTCTTATTCTGCGGGACCTCCTCAGAAAAATACTCTGGGGTGGTTTCAGAAGAGAGTGAGTCGCCCATTGGGGCATCCTGGGGCATTGTCTCTCTATGCTTGAGCTGGAGGGATGGTACGGAGGTTCACACCGGTCCTTTTTGGGGAAGAGTAGCTAAAGTCAAGGGTGGAGCAGTCTGGGGAGACAGCACACTCCTCATCATATTGTGATCCTGACCTGAGTGAGCCCCCAGCTCCTAGGAGCACGGAGACCTCCCCCATGCCAAGGAGGATGGCTCCGAGGCAGATGTGGGAGCTGAACTCACCTGCGCCGAAGACCCTGGAGGAAGAGCCGGATCCAACAAGGGTCGATCTGACTCTCCTCCCTGAACCCGATGAGGGAGTGTCGGCTGCCAGACCCTTTGAGAGAAGGCAGCATTGAAGAGGTCGGGGCAGAAGCCGGGGCCAAGACACCAGGCACTCCAGCTCCGAGCTTGTCCAAGTCGGAGGAGGAACAGAAGACAAGGCAGGTAAAGGCGTCGGCTCCACTTCCATCTGGGCTGGACTCGACAGAATTTTGGCAAAGGCTGGTGTCTGAAGCAACCTCTCGACCACCTGCTCCACATCGTTGTCCAAGAGACTCCTGGAAGATCGAGAGGAGAACGTGGAGGACTTATGACTACCAGCCACTGATTGCAAAAGGGGTGATTGGGGCACTGAGTAGAATGGTTCCAAAGTCGGGGACCGGCTCCTTTTTTGGCTCCGAGTCAGTTCAGATAAAGCTGGTGGAATCGATGGAGTAGTTGTCTTATCGGGCCCGACAGCCTTCAGGTCCAAAGTTGCAAGTTTTTCAGGATTCTTAGTAGGCTCAGAATCCAGAGCCGAAGAAGATTTTTTTGGAAGACTTCTCAGATGAAGATTTAGAGGGCTGATTCCCTTCCATAGTCGCGTCAAAATGTCCCTCGAGTAGACCCTTTAGAATAAGCTTATTTTTATGTTCCTGCAGGATCCTGGAACTGAATTGATGACAGATGGAGCAGGAGTCCTGCAGATGAACTGCACCTATCAATATAAACAGCAAGTGTGGCTATCAGTAAGCGACATCTTCTGGGTGCACGAGTCACACTTTTGAAAACCAGATCGCTTGGCTTCCTTATCAATATCCTTAGACATACTTCACTAAGTAGACAACCAAAGGGATAAGTACATGGTGACAGTACACTTATCAACCAGTACCCTGAAAGGCAGAAGGAAAAAACACAATTAACACAGCAAAGATTTTTTTTTTTTTTTTTTTTTTTTTTTTTAATATAGGGGGAACAAACAAGAATATTGCTAGAGGAGAAGGTCTCTAAGTTAAACGACGATCTCCTCTAGCCAGAGGAGACATCTCTAACTGAAATGATGAAACTTCAGTGAAGGAAGTAGAAAAGGAGGAAGGAAAGCCCTCTAACTACTAAGGGCTAAAAACAGAGGAGACAAAAAATGAATCCTCTAAGTCAAACGGATTAGTTCAGGACAACTTAAAGCTAGATGGGATAGAGAGTAAAGAGGCCTGTGAGAAACAGACCACACAACAAGCTATAACCAGCGACAGTACAGAACAAAAGGGGAACACTAGACTATCAAAACACAAACTGTTCTACCCTAAACTATAGAAGTTAAAGGTTATGCACTAAAAAGAGCAAAATATTCAGTGAAAGTAAAATGGTAAAGACTTAGCCTGAGCCAGCGAAAAAGCAATCCCGAACCATCAAAGCGGCAAATGAGATCTGGGGAACTGTCACCAAGCATCATGGCATAGGGTGTGGCCTCAACCGAGTAAAAAGCTTTCGAGCTTTAGTATTAGGCTGAATCAGAACCGATGCTCGGTTCCGAACCCAACCATCAAGAATGAAGGCAAGATAGGACAACATAACATTATATGTTTCTGCAGATGGCAAGCCCCCCCTGCACTCCCCATACCCCCCCGCAACTTAAATATACTAACTCCAAGATCGCCTACAGTGGAGGAAAGGTTCATACAACATATCCAAATAATTTCTGAAATACGTACCTGTCCCTTTGGAAAACACCTACATACTGCCAAACACAAACATGTCCAATGCTAGTTACTTTCCTCAGCACCGCAAAGAACACTCACACAGTTTCCTTTGAAAAAATACATCCTACCATTAACAAAACCAACTCCCTAACCCTTTTCTTCAAAATTAGTACTACACAACCTTACAAATTCTCTTCATCATTAAACGTAACATCCATCACACATCTCTTTACTACAATTCACAACTTCTTAAAGTCCATCTTCCATCCTCAACCTCTTATTCCCATTTTACACATGGGGTTGGGGTGTCACTTCAGCAGTGACAATCATCTCAACCCAAGGTTTGCAACCTCGGGTGGCTAGACCTTCTTAAAGTATATTACTGCAGTATTCAAACCCAAGAAAAAATGAATTGTTACCAGTTTGAATGTTGTTTGAGTCAATGTTACAGTCTTTCAGTGTTTTACAATATGGTCTTGACATTTTGAAATATTTTGAAATTAGACATTATGGGAAGTTGACTATACATATAGGTTCATAGGTTCATAGGTTCATACTAGGCTATCTGCCCTAGGGCATTTATAAGCCTAGCCAGAATGTGTTTGGCTTTCGCCACCCATTTTAAATTTATTTTGCTATGCCCTTTTTCGAGGTTAGTATACTGTGCCTCTATCTAACAGTGACACAGAAGTGATACCCGGGGTAAACCTACGATCTCCCATCCACTCATCAAGATTCCTCTTGAAGAGAGTCAATGAGGGACTCTGCCTAACCTGGACTGGGATTTTATTCCAGAGTGAAGGGAGCCTCTGGGTTATGAATCTGTCCCTCCAGCATGTCCTATTTATTTCAGTGCTGAGGTTCAAGTCTCTCGAGCGTAGCTCGATGGGATTTGGATTTTCTGAGGTGCAGCATGTCCATTAATTCGGGTTGGACATGGCTTTATACGTCAGGCACAGATCGCCTCTGAACAGGCGGTATGCCACTGAGTAGAGCTGGAGTTTCTTTAACCGGGCAGCATATGGCATCTGTTTGAGCCCTTTGATCCTCTTGGTGAGGTACTTTTGGGGTCTTTCCAGTTGCTGCAGGTGTCTGGTAAGGTACATCCCAAAAGGGCATTGTACTCAATTATGGGCCTGATGAGGGATGAGTAAAGAGGCACGATGACCTCCTGATCTAGATGTGAATCCCTTCATGATTAGGTGGGCTATATAAAATGTTTTTCTAACCACTTTGGCCACGTGGTTGTCAAATGAGAGATTGCTATCAACGTGGGTCCCCAGGTCCCTAATTACTTCTTCTGTACTTAATGGATTTCCACCTATGTGGTAATTTGTGGGCACTTTGTTTTGCCAAAGGGATGACTATACACTTTTGGCATTTAGCTTGAGGCCATGGCACTGGCACCAGTTGTCTGTTTCTATGAGGCCCTTTTGGAGGATGCTTGTGTCGGCTGGAGAGTCGATTATGGCACCCAGTTTGCAGTCATCTGCGAACTTGGTCAGCCACAGTCCTTCCGTGTTGGCCTGTACCTCCGAGAAATATATACCGAACAAGAGAGGTCCCAGGACTGAGCCTTGTGGGACACCACTTGTAACTGGTTTGGAGTCTGACATGGCTCCAGCAATTTTAACCATGTGGGTTCTGTCCTTGAGCCAGTTTGCAATCCATCTAGTGACATAGGGGTTTATATTTAAGCTGGTGAGCTTATCTATAATGCCCGAGTGGGTATTGTATCGAAGGCTTTGCGAGGTCCAGGTAGGCTGTGTGGACCACCTTCCCCTCGTCAATGGCCTTGGTGACTGTTTCAAAGAAATCAACCAGGTTTAAGAGGCAGGATCTGCCCTTAACAAAGCCGAACTGGGTAGGATCTAGTGTTTGTAGGTCCCCAATATCTTTATTTATGAGGTCCATGATGATCCTTTCCATAGCTTTGCAGACCAAGCTAGTCAGGCTTATGGGGCGATAGTTTCCAGGATCCGTTGAGGCACCACCTTTATGGAGAGGGACCACTGTTGCTGTACGCCACTCTTTGGGCACATATCCTGTAGTAAGGCTGAGATTGAACAGTAGTTTTATGTTTGGGTTTAGCCCTTCTTTGAGTTCATGTAGGACGCAGCCTACATGGTCCCATTGATGCTGTGTTTTTTGCTTTGGAGAGGGCGGCTCTTACCTGAGCATCTGAGATGTCAGGGGCAGCACTCTGCTGGGATAGATATTTGCCCTTTGGTGGGGAGGGGAGAAGTTTGTGCTGAACCTGTCAGCTAGGATGTTGGCAATGTCTGTGGGTTCGTGTATTTTTGTCATTTTGGACTAATTCTGAGCATATCTGGGAATTACCACCCAGGTTCCTAACATAACTAAAGAAAGCCTTGTGATTATCCTTAGTGTCCTGTGCAATTTTTCTCTCGAAGCTGGCCTTAGACAATTTTATGTGTGCCCGTAGTTTTTTGCTAATACTGATCAGTGATGCCTTCCCTTTTTGGGATTTTGCTTTATCATTTAGTAGCTTCCTCCTTCTATTGTATAGTTTGTTTATGGCTGGGGTCCACCAGACAGGACGTCTGCCTTTGGAGGATTGGGTCTTGGTTTTATTTGGGATCTCATGATCCATGCATTCCTGAAGGTGTTCATAGAATGCGTTTATCTATAGGATCATAAACTACACACACACACACTTACACACACACACACACACACACACACACACACACACACACACACACACACGGGTTTATATTAGCAAATCGAAAAACCCTTTACGTGAATACCTAAACGTCGACACCTATAACCCGAACCGCGAAAATCCCGAACGCACTAAACAGCGAAAAATTAAATATTGAACTGTCATAGTCGGCCAACCCCACCACCCACTACATACTACCTACCCAAACAAAATAAATAAACCACATACATACACCAACCAAACCCTGCTTCTAACCTAAAGTAAAGCACCAAAACCCTACTTCTAACCCTACACTAAACCCCACAAACACTACTAACTATGCACTATCCTTAACCCCTCCCTAACCCTAAGGTCTGTAACTACCGCACACGTCCCCTGCAGACATACACCCAAAAAATTAATAATACACATACATACATTTAACA